>NW_013566969.1:0-3437 GCF_000721755.1 Aureobasidium subglaciale EXF-2481 | reverse complement strand
TTAAGAGGTAAAGAATTAAGTACTATTACTTATAAAAACTCTAGAGATAGTTTAAGAAGTCTAGTTCTAGATAAATATTCTAAACTCTTTAGAATCGAAACTACCTATTATAAATCTAGTAATATAAGTAGAAAAAGTAAAGCTAGTATAAGATTCCTACCTAGAAATCTAACTAATACTTTACTTATCTATTTATTAATTATAGATCCTTTTATAGAGTTTATAAGGATAACTTACTTTAAAAGAGAGACTTTACCTATACCTAATTTACTAGTAACTAGTAAAAATATACCTATCTCTAGTATTACTCTATCTAATTTACTTAAAGAAGTATCTAGTAAGATATTAAGTAAAGGACTTACTATTAAACCTTATAGACAGCTTATATCTCGGATTATTAAAACTAGACTTAACTATAATATAGATATAAGCTCTAGCGAAAACGAAGATTTAATAGAAGATAAAATGTCTAATAGATCTACTAAAACTAGCTATAATAATTATAGTAGAGATATAAATCTAGGAAAATCTATTAATTTAGATACTTTAGAGCAATCTAAGAATTTTTGCTTAGCCTATTTTAAATTCTTTTCTATAGATAATTATAGTCTAGAAACTACTAGTAAAGACCTAGAATTAACTATACCTAAGTCTAGTATAGACTATACTCTAGAAAATACTTTGACTATAGAAAATAATCTAGCTATTAAAGAAAATAGCTTAGAGTATTACTTAAAAGAGTACTTTAATAATCCTAAAGCCGAATTTAGAGACTTAGAGCAAAAAAAGGCTATTATATCTATTATTAAGAATAATCCTTATACTACTTATATTAATAGAACTAGTAGCGGAAAAAGCCTACTATTTTTATTACCTAGTTATATTTATAAAGATAGAACTTATATAGTTATAACTCCTAGAGTTTCTTTAAAAGAGGACTTATATAATAAGGCTATAACTAGAGGTATTAAAGCTTCTATTTTAGAAGAAAACTTAGACTATAGCTCTACTTTAATATTTATATCTTTAGAATCTATATTAAGTAATACTTTAGAGACTCTTATAAATTCTTTAAAAGATCTAAATAAGGAGATTACTATATTTCTAGACGAAATCCATCTATTTTTACTAGAAAAAACATATAGAAAGATCCTTAGATTTATATCTAGTATTAGAAAGTTTAAAGTATCTTTAGTATTTATTAGTGCTACTTTACCTAAAGAATTAGCTACTTTACTTACTAAAGAGTTTAATATTACTAAAGGATATAATCTTATAAGAGCTAGTACTAGTAGATCTAATATTAGTTATAGACTAAACCCTATACCTAAAGACTCTAGTTTAATAGAAACTATAAAAGACTTATTAAATAAGACTCTAGGTTTTAAACTTACAAAGGATAATAAGTGCTTAATATTTATAAATAGCGAAAAGGAAGGTTTATACCTTAGTAAAGAATTAGATATAGACTTTTATTATAGTAAATCTAGTAATAAAGATACTATTTTAAAGGAATTTCTAGAAAATCCTTATAAAAAAGTTATATTAACTACTTCTATATTAGAAGTAGGAGTAGACTTTAATATTATATCTTATATTATATATTTAGAACCTATTTTTAGCCTACTTAGTATAGTACAATCTATAGGTAGGATTAGAAATAAAGGTATAGGATTTATAATATATAAAACTATACCTAAAGACCCTACTCTAAATATATTTAAACTATTTAGTAATAAAGAGTTAAATATAGAAGAGTTTATAGCTCTAGATAAGATTTATAGTAAATTACTATTAAGTAATACTAAATGTTTAAGATCTATTATTAATAGTTTCTTAGATAATACTATATCTACTAAATGTAATAGTAATATAGAAGAATTATGCTCTTTTTGCTATAATAAAGAAAGTATATTAAATACTACTTATAATCTAGAGCTAGAAAAAACTAGAGAGATAAATACTATTAGATCTAACTTAGAAACTAAATTATATTTATTAGGAAATACTTATTGCTTATATTGCCTATTAATTACTAAAGACCTTATAAACTATAATCATTCTTTAGAAGAATGTCCTAAGAAAGATAAAAACTTAATAAAAGCTTCTAAAGGGTTTAAAAGCTATTTAACTAAGAATAATCTATTAAAACCTAATTATAGTTGCTTTAATTGCTTATTACCTTATACCATATGCTCTAAACTAAAGGAACTATATAAACTAGAAGATAAATGCTTATATAATAGCCTAATATTTTATATATACTTACTATTATACCCTAGTATAGAATTATTTAAAGATATATTTAAAGACTATAATATAGACTCTAATACTACTAGAGAAGAGTACTTAAATATACTATTAAGTCCTATTACTTTTAATAATTTAGATACTATTAACTTAATAGAAATAATCTATAAAATAGATATATCTACTTTACTTAATAATATAGAAAACTTAGAATCTAGTTCTTCTAGTAATAATTCTAGTACTAGTTCTAATAGTATTAAAACTATAGAAAGTAAATCTATAAATCTAGAAAAAGGAAAAGAAAAAGTAATAGATCTAGATCTAGATCTAGAATCTAATATAAACTTAGATATAGAAGAAAAGAGTCTAGAACCTAAACTTAAGTCTAAATCTAGAGCTATATCTATTTCTAGTAATAGTTCTAGTAGTAGTCTTAATAGTAACTCTAGTAATAATAGTCTTTATAGACTAACTCCTACTAAAAGAGTAAACTCTAATTTAGACCTAAATATTCTTAACTTAGAAAATTCTAATTTAGAAAATCTAATTTTAGAAGACTCTAATACTAATAAGGCTTTACCTAAAGCTAGTAGTTCTTTAAATATACCTAATACCTTTAAAAGTAAAAGAGTCTTATCTATATCTAGTCTAGAAAACTCTAGTAACTCTAGTAACTCTATAAATACTAGTAAAAGTCCTATATCTAAAAGGGTTAGAATTATAAGTCCTATAAATTCTTCCTCTTCTTCTAGTATAGAATCTATAAGTTTAGAAGATATAAATCTAGAAGATAGCGATATTATAAGACTAGAAAAGGAAGCTTTTTTTAACTTTAATAAAAGAGTTAAAAGTAAAACCTTTACTAAACTTACTAGTATTTTAGTACTTAAACTTAAAAAATGTGCTTTATGCTCTAATTTAAATACTCCTAGTACTATAAATCATTATATTATAAACTGCCCTAATATAACTAACTACAATCCGACGAAGGAAGTGACTCAATTCCATTGAAACCCCGCCCGGCGTCGCTCGTCTTGGCACGTGGACAGGACTCAATTCCATTGAAACTTGGCACTCAATTCCTTTGAACTTAACACACTCTAATCCGGCCAAATTTCTGACAGAAAATAGAACATATTAATCCACTCGACCAACCAGAATTTCAAAAGCATAGAACCCCTAGTAGC